>NW_026057893.1:0-5886 GCF_023721935.1 Panthera uncia
CCAGGGCGGGACTGGCGCCGGCTCCGCCCACGAGGCCGGGTGGTCGCTAGGGTGCAGGCGTGACGGAGCGGTGGGTGCCCTAGGGCGGGAGCGCACCGGGTGGGTCGGGCCTAAAGGCCGCTCGGGGAGGCGGGGTCAGAATGGAGGGGCGGGGCCGAGGTTGTCCTCGCGGGCGGTGGGCGGTAAGAGAGGGGCGGGGCCAGGGGAGGAGCCCAAATCACCAGGTCCTTGGTGAGGGCGGAGTTATCTGCACGTGGGGAAGGGCGAGCCAAGTGCTTCCTATTGGAGGAGTGCTTCTGGTGCACACCGTGCCTGCAGGCCACCCGCCCTTTCGAGTTCCTTCGCCGACCCATTGCCTCTGGATGCCCGTTGCATGAGCTGCTGGGGCCACTTTTTGCTGCTTATATATCTTGTCGGCCAGAGTTTATTGGCACCCAGGCTGCTGATGTTGATTTAACTATCATAATCCAGAGAACATATTTAAGAATGATGCACCAGGACTGGGGCATGTAAGAAGAGTTGGAAGTTAAGAAATCTCTTAATATGCTATATTAAGAGGCAGAAAGAGAATAATCAGTATGGAAACTGAAAGACAAATAAAAGAGTGGTTGGATGCTTTCCAACCATGACTTTATACATGTTCATACATCAAGAAAAAGGGAAAAGAGTAAGATCTCAACATATTGGAAAGGAGGGGCACCTGGCTGGCTCAGGCAGTATAGTGTGCAACTCTTTTTTTTTTTTTTAAGTTTTTTCATTGTGTGTGAGAGAGAGAGAGCTAGCAGGGGAGGGGCAGAGAGAGAGAGAGAGAGAGAGAGAGAATCCCAATCAGGAACCACGCTGTCAGCACTGAGTCCAGGGGGCTCCATCTCATGAACTGGAAGATCATGACCTGAGCTGACTGAAATGAAGAGTCTGATGCTTAACTTACTGAACCACCCAGGCAGCCCAGAGTATGCAACTCTTGATCTCGGGGTTGTGACTTCAAGCCTCACGTTAGGTTTAGTGCTTACTTTTAAAAAATTGGAAAGGGGGGCGCCTGGGTGGCTCAGTCGGTTGAGCGTCCGGCTTTGGCTCAGGTCATGGTCTCACGGTTTGTGAGTTCGAGCCCCGCGTTGCGCTCTGTGCTGACAGCTCAGAGCCTGGAGCCTGTTTCAGATTCTGTGTCTCCCTCTCTCTCTGCTCCTCCCCTGCTCATGCTCTGTCTCTCTCTCTGAAAAATAAATAAACATTTAAAAAAATTAAAATAAATAAATAAAAAATAAAAAATTGGAAAGGATACGGGGAAGTTTGCCATTCGAGATTAATATAAATGTATCACCAGCTTTTGTATATACAGGAAACAATCGGATAAAATGTACAATGCTGTTAAACACCCTATTCTGGGCTCATGGGTGACGGAGGGGTGGGTGCCCTAGGGCACTAGCCGAGGGGAGCAGGGGGGGGGAGGGTCAGGCCTAATGGCTTTGCAGGGAGGCAGGGTCAGAATGAAGGGGCGGGGCCCAAGGTTCTCAAGGTGGCAGCTGGTGAGGGGCGAGGCCGGGGGAGGAGCCCAGGATCTGTGGCTCTACCTGGTGCAGGCAGGGCTTGTTACAGGTGAACTTGGGTGGGGTCCTTTTCTGGGGGTTGAGGAGTCCTTCCTTCTCACCTTTTCAGCCCCTCAAGCCTAGCGTATCTAGGCGTATCTAGTCCGTATTTGCGGACTCTCGTATCTGGACATCACTTGAGGGAGGATTTTCGAACACAGTTTCCTGCTTAATCATGCATTTCTCAGCTAGAGAAGCGTTGTACAGCAGGTTGTAAATATGGCTGCTTTGCAGCATAATGGGAAAGCCCCAAATATTTGCAAATGTTATCTAGAACCCCGTATTCAAAGAATGATGTTCCATGACCAGTTAATGTAAAGAGGTTTAAATGATAAGAAATCTCTTAATTTGATATATAGGAGACCAAAAGAGGATTATCGGTATAGAAACAAAGAGACAAAAGTGAGCGGTGTTGAATGCTTTCCAAAAATGACGTTGCACACTTCCGTGCAGAAGAGTAAGGAAAGGAATAACTGAGAGATTAACCGATTGAAGGAAGGGAAACCATTACAGGTTATATCTGATTTCACTTGTATTGTTGAGTACAAAATTAATATAAATTCGTCACAAGCTTTCATACGTGGAGAAAGTAACCAGTTAAAGTAGATAGTGGTGTTAATGACTCAATTCTAAGAAAGCAATCAAAAAGAAACAGTGCTTTGTACTATACTCCAATAATTGTAAAAGCCACTTGAAAACATTGTTAAATGCTAAAGAAGGATACAAAAAAAAAAAAATAAGCAAGCAGAAATGCATGGCCAGGTCTGATACAGAATGGTACAACCCTTTACGGATGTTAGTTTTCCCTGTGTGAGGAAACGTGGACTGCGGTGGTACCCGGAGAGGTGCCCATGCGGCCTCAGTGAGAAGGTCAAAGAATTGACCCAGCTGGAACTGCATGAGCTACAGAGCCAGCCGCTCCCGCATACCAATAAGGTGACAACAAATCTGCCTCCACCTGCTTGAGTTGCACCAGCGCCTGGGTCCCCATGACCTTTCACGGGCAACATATCCGTCGTGGACCTAGCTAACCCAAAATTACTCACAAGTAAAAAAGAAAAGAAAACATTTAAAAATCAGAAAATGATAGTTTTCTGGCACTGGACCTTAAGCAGCTGGGGTAGTGTTCCCTAAGGGTGAAACAGCCCCTCAGGTGAACCCTGGGGGTTGCCTCAGCTTGCTGTCAAGAGCAGACACCCCAGCCTGCCTGTTTTATTTGTTGGTTTGTGTGCTTATGTGTGTGTTGCGGGGGGGGGGGGTTCTGTTTGTTTATACTTGCTGATCTCAAATGGAAAGCAGATGTGAGAAATCTCCACGTCTCTCATAGTTTTCTTGAGCTTCTTGCCCTGGAGAGCCTATCTTCCTATTGAGGGTGTTTGATACACTCACCCCCACCCCCGGAATGTCTCTTTCCCAGGTCCAGACCCCCTCCATCCAGGCTGGGGCCTCTCATTGCCACTGAAAATCTCTCTGGGGAGTTAGAGCAGGGGGAACCAACCTTAAGTATTCCCTGCTATGTGGATGGTGACAGCTCAGAGAATCTCTGACAGCTGAAGGAAGCTACCATACGCTTGGCTGGTATCAATGCAAAATAAACACACCCTTTTCGAAATTTTCGAAGAGAAAGGAAAAGAGTTATTCCAGCCCACGTTAGGACAGCTGCCCAAGCTACACAATCTTCACGAAGAAGAGAGTGTTCTGGGGAAAGAACATTTGGTGCAGGGTTATACATGTTCTTTATATAAAGTCACAAGTCATCATGAGGAAGAACATTCCAGAAACTTACAGACTTCAATGTTTTTCATATATGCAAGGCTGTATGATTATAATCTTATGGGAACCAGGGAGGGATTTTGTTGTTGTTGTTGCTTTTCTTATTTTTGTGTTTGGAATGCGCTTTTTTCTTTTTTTAAAAATGAATCAGACATATAATGTGTGTTCAGGGCAGAGACAGAGCCCATGCTTTGAGGTTTTGCCAAGTCATTTTGACCTAGTATAGCTTCCCGGGGAGCCCAGGAGCAGCAACATTAAAAGTTGACAATTTCCTTTATCACTGAGCAGCCAACGGAGCCAGGCACCCATGCCACATCTGAATTTTGACAAAGATTCATTCCTGGATCCTCATCACAAGCTTGGAAAGGCCATCTGTTGCCACCTGTGGCTGTGCCAGTGCTAATATAGAGTCTCGCTAGTAATAATACCCACATGTCACTGGCCATCTGCTCACGTAACCCCTCAGTCCCTTGCAAACTGCTCGCCACCCAGAAAGGCATTTCTGAGACTCCCTGGGGAGAGGGACACACACGATGGGGACCAGTGTACTGTTTGAGGTGAGGGTGAGCGTAGCTGGGTAAGGGTGGCTCGCAGCCCAGTGGACAACCCATTCCTTAAGACAGAGAGGGTAATGATGGGGATTGTTTATAAATACAGTTCCAGCTGCCACGGGAGACCCAGAGCACTCTGCATGCTAAGGAGCTCTGCGGGCAGGACAGGAGACGTTACAGCTTGGGCCCCTCTCGCCTGGACGGCAAGAACAGAGCTGTCACCCGAAGCCCAAGATCCTTATGAGATCCCAGGGAGAGACCTGTGCCCCCCTGCCCAGAGGGACACATCTTTCATCAGAACAAACTGCCCCAGGGGCGCCGGGGTGGCTCAGGGGGTTAAGCGTCCGGCTCAAGTCATGATCTCGCGGTCTGTGAGTTTGAGCCCCGCGTTGGGCTGTGTGCTGCCAGCCCAGAGCTTGGAGCCTGTTTCAGATTCTGTGTCTCCCTCTCTCTCTGACCCTTCCCCCATTCATGCTCTGTCTCTCTTTGTCCCCAAAATAAACAAACGTTAAAAAAAATCGAAAAAAAAAAAAAAAGAGAACAGACTGCCACAATCTTACTCTCCCTTCCCATCAGTGGAGATTTTAATGACGACAATGATAAGGCTATTTGATGAATGTTTAAATCCTACAGAGGACATGCAGTTTTAGTTCTTTGGAACTTTTACACAAGTAGTGGGAAATGTATTGACATTTTTAAGGGACAGTGTACAAATAATCTTCACTGGCCTGCCTCTCTGGACTCTGCCCTTACTAACACTTTATAAGACCAGGTAGTGTGGTGCAGTGAGAAATATTTCAGACTTAGTGGACCAAGGTTCTATTACAGGCTTGACCAGGAATTAACCGCGTGCTTGCTGCTTCTACTTTTGATTCTCGTGACTTCAGAATTGATCTTGGGCAGACCCAGGCTGGTCATCCCACCCCTGCCTTATTCTAGCAGGAACAGAAGATGCCCCATCACCCCCACAATATCTGAACGTGTATTTGTAATCATTATGAAGTGGCCACTTTTCATAGGAAGGTGTCAGATTATCTACTACCTTTCTTACCTTACCAAGGTTTGCTCCTTGTTTGCTCCTGACAGCAAGGGGAGAACTTCAGTTCTGGCTTGGAGACCCCTTACACCTGCTACCAACCCCCTGACCTCAGTGCCTCCAATTACAGAGCTCAGAGCTGTGCCCTGGTATACACCCTTGATGTATATACCACATACTTCCTTGATCACATTTGTATACATTGCAAATGATAACAATCTACAAGTGGGAGCTTCTCCAACAGCAACACAAAATGTCACTAGAGGAGCACAAGTATTTTTACAAAATCTAAGAAAGCAAACCAACGAGCAAGTGTCACAAGAACAGGAACAAAGGTAGCTCGGGAGAAATCACCAGTTGGTCACCTAAGTAACACTCTCAAAAGAAATGGCATTAATGAGACTTAGCAGGAAATCACTCAGTCTTGGGGGTCTAGTTCAGTACTCTAAAATTAGTGGGATGAAGACTATGATTGACTCAACTAGGGTGAGGCAACCAGTATCAAACCAAATAGCTATGGCCAGGGGACTGTCACACAAGGGTGTGTGTGGAGTGGGCAGTTCTCAGAGAAGAGGTGCTTGCTGGAGAGAGAATCTCAAGCAGGCTCCATGCCCAGCATGGAGGCTGATGGGGGGCTCCACCCCATGACCCTGGGGTCATGACCTGAGCCAGAATCAAGAGTCGGATGCTCAACCAACTGAGCCACCCAGGTGCCCCTCCATGTTAGTTTATTAACATAAAAAAAAGTTCTTTCATGGAGGGAAGAAATTGGAGGGTTTTTTAAAAGTGTAATTAATATACAATGTTATATTAGTTTCAGGTGTTTCCTTTTTAAAAAAAAATTTAAATGTTTATTTATTTTTGAGAGAGAGAGAGAGAGAGCACGAGCTGGGGAGGGGCAGAGAGAGAGGGAGACACAGAATCGGAAGCAGGCTCCAGG
>NW_026057894.1:0-5940 GCF_023721935.1 Panthera uncia
ACTGCTCTGATCAGTACAGCTTTGTAATATAACCTAAATTCTGGAATTGTGATATCTCCAGCTTTGCTTTTCTTCTTCAAGTTTGTTTTGACTGTTTGGGGACTTTTGTCATTCCATACAAATTTTGAGATTATTTGTTCCCATTCTGTGACAAATGTTTTTGTTAGTGTGATAGGGATTTCATTACATGTGTAGATTGTTTTGAGCAGTGTAGACATTTTAACAACATTTTGTTCTTGCTGTCCATGAACATGAAATGTATTTCCATTTCTTTGTGTCCGCTTGCATTTTTTTCATCAGTGTTTCATAACCTTTAGAGTACAGGTCTTTCACCTCTTTGGTTAGGTATATTCCTGGTATCTTGTGGTATTTGTGAACCTGTCAATGGGATTGATCCCTTACTTTCTCTCTGTGTTAATTCATGATTCGTGTATAGAAATGCAATACATTTATGTACATTGATTTCTGTATATTGTGACTTGTCGAATTCATATATCAATCCTAGCAATTTTTATGGGAGTCTTTCATGTTTTTTATAGAGTACATCATGTCAGTTCCAAATAGCGAAAGTGCTATTTCTTCCTTGCCAATTTGGATGCCTCTTATTTCTTTTTGTTGTCTGATTGCTGTGGCTAGGATTTCCCGTACTATGTGAATAACAGTGGTGAGAGGGGTCATCCCTGTCTTGTCCCTGACCTTGGAGGAAAAACTTTCAATTTTTCCCCATTGAGGATGAGATTAGCTGTCGGTTTTTCCTAGATGACCTTTATTATGTGCAAGTAGGTTGAGTCACAATGTACTTTGCTGAGGGTTTTTATCATGAATGGATGTGACATTTTGTCAAATGGTTTTCCTGCATCTGTTGAAAGCATCATATTGTTCTTATCCTTTCTTCTATTACTGTGGTGCATTATGTTGATTGATCTGTGAATGTGGAACCACCCTTGCAGCCCAGGGATATATCCCACTTGATTATGGTAAATGATTCTATTAATGTATTGTTGACTTTAATTTGAAGGTATTTTAATGAGAATTTCGGCATACATAGTCAACAGGCTATTGGTCTACAGTTTGATTTAAAATTTTTTTTAACATTTTAAAAAATGTTTATTTCTTTACTTAGAGTACATAAAAGTGAGGGAGGGGCAGAGAGACAGGAAGATAGAGAATCCTGGCCATGCCCCACACTGTCATGGCAGGGTCCAACGTGGGATTCGAACCCATGCACTGCAAGATAACGTCCTAATCTGAAATTAAGAGTTGGACAGTAAACCGACCGAGCCACACAGGCGCCGCTGCACTTTTCGGTTTTAGTGGAGGCTTTATCTGGTTTTGGTATCAGGGTAATGATGGCCTCATAAGATGAATTTGTAAGTTTTCCTTCTTTTTTATTTTTTGTAATAATTCGAGGAGAATACATATTACCTCTTCCTTAAATGTATGGTAGAATTCATCAATGAAGCCATCTGGCCCTGAACTCTTGTGTTGGGGGGAGATTTTTTTAATTACTGATATGATTTCTTTCTGTTTTCAAATTTTAGATATCTTCCTGTTTCAGTTTTGGTAGTTTGTGTGTTCCTAGGAATTTGTCCATTTTTCTCAGTGTCCAATTTGTTGCATATAGTTTTTCATAATATTATCTTCTAATTGTATTTTTGTGGTGTTGACTGTTATTTCTCCTTTCTTATTTGTGATTTTATTTATTTGAGTCCTTTCTCTCTTCTTTGTGAAAAGCCTGCCTAGGAGGTTTTCAAGTTGATTACTGCTTTCAAAGAACCAGCCCCTGGTTTCATTGATTTGGTCTAGTGTCTTTTTGGTTTCTATATTCCTTATTTCTGCCTTAATCTCTATTATTTCCTTCTTTCTGCTGTTCTTTTACTCATTCCTTTAGTTGTAAGTTAGGATTGTTTGAGATTTTTCTTGCTCTTTAAGGTAGGTTTGTATTGCTATATAGTTCCATCATAGACTGCTTTTGCCGCATTCCAAAGGGTTTTACCAGTGTATTTTCATTTTCATTTGTTTCAGTGTATTTTCTCATTGATTTCCTGTTTGACCCATTCATTTAGTTCATTGCAAAAGGGTTCCCTTTCCCTGCATCCTTGCCAACATCTGTCGCTTCCTGAGATGTCAATTTTAGCCATTCTGATAGGTGTTAGGGGATATCTCATTGTGGTTTCGATTTGTATTTCAGTGAGGACGAGTGAGATTAAGCATCTTTTCATGTGTGACCAATTTGGATGTCATCTTTCTTAAAGTGTCTCTTCATGTCTTTTGCCCATTTCCTCACTGGATTATTTGGCTTTTGGGTGTTGAGTGTGATAAGTTCTTTATAGATTTTGGATACTAACCCTTTATCTCAAATGTCACCTGCAAATATCTTCTCCGATTTCATTCAGTTGCCTTTTAGTTTTGCTGATTGTGTCTCCTGCTGTGCAGAAGCTTTTTATCTTCAGGACCCAATAGTTCATTTTGGTTTTTATGGCCCTAGCTTCTGGAGACATGACAAATGAGAAGTTGCTACGGCCAGGATCAAGGAGGTAGATTGCCTGTTATCTCTAGGATTTTGATGGTTCCTGACTTAAATTTAGATCTTTCAATCATTTTGAGGTGTGTATGTGTGTGTGTGGGTGGGTGGTTTAAGAAAAGTGTCCAGGTTCATTCTTCTCACTGTCCAGTTTTCCCAGGACGATTTGCTGAAGAGACTCTTTTTTTCCATTGGATATTCTTATCTGCGTTATCAAAGATTACTCAGCCATATGTTTGAGGGTATATTTATAGGTTCCCTATTCTCTTCCATTGATGTCTCTCTCCATATCTGTGCCCGTACCATACTGTCTTGATGATTGCGGCTTTCTAATACACCATAAATCCAAAATTGTTATGTTTCCACTTTGTTTTCTTTTTCAACATGACTTTGGCTATTTGGTATCTTTTCTAGCTCCTTACAAATTTTGGGGTAGTTTGTTCTGCCTCTGTGAAGAAAGCTGGTGTCATTTTGATAGCAATTGCATTGAATGTGTCAATGGGTTTGGGTAGTATTGACATTTTAACAATGTTTGTGCTTCTAATCCATGAGCATGGAATGTTTTCCGTTTCTTTCTGTTTCTTCAATTTTACTCATAGATGATTTATGGTTTGTTCCTAGGGACCCCAATGGGAGAGAGCCTGAGATACGGTTAGGTTTCGGTCCAGGACGTCGCAATGGCTGAACCAATTCAAGTCTCGTGATGTCCCTCGAGGGCTGAAGTGAGGGCCCATGCGATGGTGCAGGTCAAGTGTAGGGGTAGGGTTCGAGATCAGGTTAGGTTTACGTTGAGTGTCCTGGTTAGGTGTAGGGTTAGGGTTAGGTCCTAGGAAGCTCCAGGCGCTGAATGCACAGCTATTCAGATGTCTCCCCGCTGGCCTGAGTTGAGGGCAAAAGGGAGGGTGCCAGTCAGGATCAGTCTTTGGCTTCCAATGCCACACAACTCTATGGGCCCCTGGTGGGGTAGGTCTCAGGAATCCTCTTGGGCAGCTGCAGCCGGGCCTGGGTAACGACACGCTGAGCTTGCAGGTTCCATGCCGAGTGACCCTGCACCGCTTCAGGACCCCAGGCGCGTGGTGCTCTCAGACTTTGGGCTTGAGTCCCACAGGGAGAGAGCCTTAGCTAGGGTTAGGGTTCGGTCCAGGGACGACGCAAGAGCTGAAGCGACTCCGGTCTCGTGATCTCCCTCGAGCACTGAAGGGAGGGCCCATGAGATGGGGCGGCTCAAGTGGAGGGTTAGGGTTAGAGGCCGGCTTAGGTTTTGGTGGAAGATTCTGGTTGGGGGTAGAGTTAGGGTTAGGGTTAGGTCCCAGGAGGCTCCAGGCGCCAAACCCACAGCAAAGCAGTGGTCTCCCAGAAGGGCTGAGTTGAGGACACAAGGGAGGGGGCCGCTCAGGATCAGTCTTCAGCTGCCAAGCCCACCCAAGTCGATGGGCCCCTGGTTGGGGAGGCCTCAGGAATCCTCTCCGGGAGCTGCAGCTGGACCTGGGTAACGACATGCTGAGCTTCCAGGTTCCATGCCGAGTGAGCCTGCACCGATTCTGGACCCCAGGCGCGTGGTGTTGTCAGACGTGGGACTGAGTACCCATGGGGAGAGAGCCTTAGTTAGGATTAGGGTTCGGTTCAGGGACGTCGCCAGGTCCCAAACGACTACGGTCTCGTGATCTCCCTGGAGGGCTGAAGTGAGGGCCGATGTAACAGAGCGACTCAAGTAGAGGGTTAGGTTCGAGGGCGACTTAGGTTTCGCTGGAGGATTCCAATTCAGGATAGGTTTAGGGTTAGGGTTAGGTCAAAGGAAGCTCCAGGCGGCGAACCCACAGCATGGCAGTGGTCTCCCCGAAGGGCTGATTTGAGGGCACAAGGGAGGGGGCCGCTCAGGATCAGTCTCTGGCTGCCAAGGCCACACAAGTCGATGGGCCCCTGGTCGAGGAGGCCTCAGGAATCCTCTCAGGGAGCTGCAGCCGGGCCTGGGTAACAACATGCTGAGCTTCCAGGTTCCATGCCGTGTGAGCCTGCACTGCTTCTGGACCCCAGGGGCGTGGTGTTTTCAGATGTTGGAATTGGGTCCCCAGGGGGAGAGAGACTTAGCTAGGGTTAGGGTTCGGTCCCGGGACGTCGCCAGGGACGAAGCGATACTGGTCTAGTGATCTCCCTGGAGGGCTAAAGTGAGGGCCCATGCCACAAGGCAGGTCACGTGCAGGGTTAGGGTTCGAGGCTGGCTTAGGTTTTGGTGGAGGGACCAGGTTCGGGGTACGGTTAGGGTTAGGGTTAGGTGCCAGGAGGCTCCAGGCGCCCAACCCACAGCAGGGCAGGGGTCTCCCCGAAGGGCTGAGTTGAGGGCACGAGGGACGGTGCCGGTCAGGATCTGTCTGTGGCTGCCAAGGCCACACACGTGATTGGGCCCCTGGTCGACGAGGCCTCCGGCATTCTCTCGGCAGCTGCAGCCGGGCCTGGGAAACGACATGGTGAGCTTCCAGGTTCCATGCCGAGTCAGCGTGCACCTCTTCCGGACCCCAGGCGCGTGGTGTTGTCAGACGTTGGCATTGGGTCCCCATGGGGAGGGAGCCTGAGCTAGGGTTAGGGTTCGGTCCAGGGACGTCGCCAGGGCTGAATCCACTCCAGTCTCGTGATCTCCCTTGAGGGCTGAAGTGAGGGCCCATGCCAGAAGGCGGCTCACTTGCAGGGTTAGGGTTCGAGGCCGGCTTAGGTTTGGGTGGAGGGTCCCAGTTCGGTGTCGGGTTAGGGTTAGGGATAGGTCCCAGGAGGCTCCAGGCGCCGAACCCACAGCAGGGCAGGGGTCTCCCCGAAGGGCTGAGTTGAGGACACAGGGGACGGTGCCGGTCAGGATCCGTCTTTGGCTGCCAAGGCCACACACGTGATTGGGCCCCTGGTTGAGGAGGCCTCCGGAATCCTCTCGGTAGCTGCAGCCAGGCCTGGGATTCGGCATGGTGAGCTTCCAGGTTCCATGCCGAGTCAGCCTGCACCTCTTCCAGACGCCAGGCGCGTGGTGTTGTCAGACGTTGGCATTGGGTCCTCTTGGGGAGAGAGCCATAGCTAGGGTTAGGGTTCGGGCCAGGCACGTCGCCAGGGCCGAAGCGACTCCGGTCCCGTGATCTCCCTCGAGGGCTGAAGTGAGGGCCCATGCAGCAAGACGGCTCAAGTGCAGGCTTAGGGTTCCAGGCCGGCTTAGGTTTCGGTGGAGGGTCCCAGTTGGGTGTCGGGTTAGGGTTAGGGTTAGGTCCCAGGAGGCTCC
Source organism: Panthera uncia (assembly GCF_023721935.1). Lineage (NCBI taxonomy): Eukaryota > Metazoa > Chordata > Mammalia > Carnivora > Felidae > Panthera > Panthera uncia. The sequence goes on from NW_026057894.1 coordinate 5,778, forward strand.
AGGCGCCAAACCCACAGCAGGGCAGTGGTCTCCCCGAAGCGCTGAGTTGAGGACACAGGGGACGGTGCCGGTCAGGATCCGGCTTTGGCTGCCAAGGACAGAGACGTCGATCGGCTCCTGTTCGAGGAGGCCTCCGGAATCCTCTCGCTCAGCTGCAGACAGG